>NC_081252.1:55025272-55070272 GCF_030490865.1 Poecile atricapillus | reverse complement strand
TAATTAGGAGGAAGTTATCAAGTAGACAGAGCACACTTGTCACAGTAGGGCATGCTGAGAGGATGAGAAATCATGGAAAATGAAGCAAGAGAGATCATGACTGGATAGAAGGAAAAACTTTGTGGAGACTGGACACAGGGGACAACTGGGTAGTGGAAAAGGCTGCCTCAAAAACCAGCACTGGAGGTTTCCATGACCCAAGCAGATTAAACCCTAAATGACCTAGTCTGACCTCATAGGTGGCCCTGCTCATGCTGCAGCCCTCCTAAGACTTCCATATTTAGTTATCCTATATTCCTATGGAGGTTTTGGACACAGTCACTGTCTTTGGAGAATTCTAGAATATGGCCTCAAATTCACCACAGACTATTTGCACATTCTCAGCAATCCTGTTTTCATTGAAAACTCCCAGTCAATTGAAATGCATAAGAAATCCCATTTCAATTGAGGATTGTCTGTGGCACCTGAAAAGCAGAATATTTTTTCAGGGATATGATTCATCTTCACATTGGCAGCTCCATTCACAAAAGTATACCAATTAGGATTAAATACCTAATTGAATGCCAGTACCAGAGGCTTTTCTCGCTGCTGTGCACTCTCCCTAACAGAGTCCTGGTGCAAGACCCTGGCAGAAGTGCTGCCGGACAAATCTAATCTCATCAAGAGGCAAACCAGCCAGAATCTGATGACTGCACTGTAAATCAGAGTTATTTAACAATGTGGTAAAGAACTAGGTAAAGATATCTGGTTGCTTAGATTTTCTAGCAAATACAAACCACTTTTAAAATAGTTGTAATGCTTTGAAAGTCCTTTTGTATAAAGGAAGCATACAAAGATGTGTAAGAATCAAGTGGAAAAGTAGTAAGTGAGAAAAAAACAAAGAAAAATCATGATTATTCCACATGGCTAGACAAAAAAACAGTTCTAGGGGTAATAAAGAGAACAAAGAATAAGTTAGTAAACATTAAATTGACCACAGATGGGGTAGAATAACAAAAAAGCCAACACCATATTCCAGGCTTCAAAGGACATGCGGCACTCTGTACTTCTCCATCAACATGCACACACACACCAGACTGAAATCTGTGCCCTTAGGACCCAGAAAGGCAGTAGCAGCATGAGCACAACACCAGGACCCTCCAAGTCTATGTCACTTAACTGGATTGACATTAATGAGACTTCTCCATTCCACGTCTTTATTTTTTGCAATAATTAAATGTGGACTAACAATAATCACTTGAGTGGAACAATTATACAAATAATAAATTCTAGGTTTTATGTATGTAAGTTTCCTTTTTCCCCAACATGATTTTGAGCACAATGTGTTGTGTGAGTATGTATAGAGTTCTTAGCAGCAGTAAAACCAGAAGGAGCTAAGTTATTCTGTATGCAAAGCAAATTCAGTGCAATGATTAGTGCAACTTTCATCCTATTCCAATAACTATGAATCTGAGACAAAAAACATATCCTAGTTGAAGGAATAGTTTTGTTCCTCCAATTTCTCTGCAGATAAATGTAATTTTATGCATCTGACCTCCAATGTTTCTGCAATGGGATTATGATTGCTGTCATGCACATGGCATTTTAACTTGCAGCGAAAAGGAGCCAGCATATAGCAACACTGTCATTTATGTAGGTCTTCATCTCTGCTCTAAGGAGACTAGTACTAGAAATAACATGGAACCATCACTGTATTTCATGATTGTGAAAAGAGATTAGTCTACATATGACTAATCATGTCATCAATGAAAATGAACCATGATAAATAACGAATATTTCGGAAGCTTTTTGTTTCGGGTTATGAATGGGATTTGAATAAAATATAACATGTGTATGGTCATTTTTCAATGAAATTAAATCATTTTGTGATCACTGAAATGATAATCAAGAGGAATAATATATAGCTCCCAACTTCAAATATTTTTTTCATTTTTTTTCTTTAAGACGTACTTATAACCAAACCATTAACTGAGAAAATTTACAGCTGCCTGAATTTATGACTTAATTTGCTGCACTGAAGTTCTGCTTAACATCGCTTCTGTGACAGGCAAGAACAAACACATCATGTGGAAAACAGACAGTCATGAAATCCACACCAAAGATACCAACCCACAGACTGGGAGATGACAACTCCCTATAAATCTGGCAGACTTTTGGCAAAATGATCTCTGAAGTTACCTCATATCAAAAATGACAAGAGGAGGTGGTCTTAGATGCCAACACAACTTGGTCTCAACAAAAAATTTAATCTGTATTTTGTTTTCACTCCTATCTTAAGTACTAGCATTTTTTGAAATATCCACATTTCTTTTCTTTAAAAGCAAAGTAATTTGAAATGTTAAGATCTCCTCTGAGGATGTCATTCCCAGCAAAGGGAAATTCATAATGAATGTTCATTAATGTTCTTTATCAGTTCATTAAAGCTGCTTGTGCACTATGTTTATGAACATCTTTGATAAACATTTGGATTTGCTGTGCATGAACTGCTGATGAATAGTCATTAAACTGTCCCTAAGTTTATTCATTATGAGTGCTTATTAATTTCTCATGAATTATCATAAAATTCAAGCTGCTCTAGCAGCCATCTATAAACAAAGAACAATTATTCACAGTATGTATTACTTATTAGAAATAAATTAAAAATATAACCTTATTTCAAAAGACTAATGCAAAGAAAATATACTTTGTTCTGGCAGTAACTTAATCAAATCTAAAGCAATTTCAGAGAAACTGGAAATTATGTTATCATTTGGAGACGTACTTTCACTTATGAACCATCTGACAGCCAAATTTGATCCATATTGCTGCAGAGTAACACTTCTTGAGTATGAGTGTAAAGATGTCCAGATCTGTCCAGTATGTTGAACACTCATTTATATATAGTACACATATTAAGGGAATACTTTCTACTGGAAGTATAGATAGCTAACACACACTCTTCAAACACATATCTTAACTAAGTGTTAAGTAACATAGAACCTTGCACTCAAAAAAAATGCAAGCACATCACAACTACTGAAACCTACACATTTTAACTTCCCTTGTCCTATGCATAACTCTCATTACCCAGTTATATTTTTCCTTATAAAATTCCATAGCCTTCACTGTCAAGTGATTCTGTATTACTTTGACTGTAGGACAGATCTGGAATTTCTGAACTAGATTTGTAAAATTCAGATTACATACTAGTGATAATTTAGGAGGCCTTGCTATCTCTATGCTATGATAGATACATTAGTGCTTAGCATCTGGATAGCTTAGATATAGAAAAATTAAAGAAAGGCAGGTCTACACTCTAGTTAGCCATCTGTAGTCATATTCATTGCACTCACACACATTGCAAATCTGTTCTTAATGGAATGTTTTGTTATTAAGCAAACTATTAATATTTAAATCTGTCCATGTTTTGATTAAAAAGTCTTGATGTTATTATTTTGAGGTTAAACTAGCTATTGGAATAGAGAGAATTTTTCACAAGTATCAGAAACTTAAACCTTATCTTTCTATTGAAGGAAAGAAAAAAAGGAAAGGAAACAGAGTGCATGTAAAAGAATGTCATAAGTCACTATATCACAGTCAGAGAAACTGCTGCAATTGGAAAAAAGTCAGGTAGGCTAATCATGAAAAATGTGATAGAAGGTTAAAAATATGCTAGCAAATGCTGAAAATGTTCACACAGGGTAGTTTCTGAAAAACTGGACAGATTCAAAAGAGAAGATTTCCAGCAGAAAAACACAATCACCATAAAACGCTCACAGTACAAACAGTTATGTGGTTTTGTTTTAACAAGCTCAAGTTTGACAGAATTCCTTGTAACAAAATTCAAACTGAGATGAAATCCTTTGGGCCTCATCATCAGTGTATTAGTTTCACAGTATGGTGTCTGCACAGACTTCAATCAAAACTTGTAATCTGCAGCAATACATTTGTATAAGTATACACTGTCTACCCTAATAAATATTCAGCCATTTAGTAACGTCATTGTTTTCTATTTCTCAATGGACTACTCAGAAGTAATTTAAAACAAATTAGACAGAAAACATGAACTTATTTCTCCTTTATAAAAATGGTAGCTAGTACTCCCTTTCTTCCCTTTATGTACCTGATTTATTCACATAGAATTCTTGTAGGAAGGGAAAACAGCATTACCAGCTTTTCTTCTGCTGAAACCCATCAAGGGCCACACATCTCAAGTTTCATGCAAAGAATGTCTGTTATTCACACAGCCATTTGAAATCACTTGTAAATAAGAACATCCAGTCCAACTGTTGTAGATTTCCATTAATGTTAGTTAGAAGAAAATCTATACTGGGGAGAATTCCATCTAATTACTTCTCTTTACTTTATCTTTTCTTTTGTAGCCTTTTTTAATTACCTTCTCTCTCCTTACTGGAGTCACAATTCTAGTCTTTGTTTTCCCCACATATTTATTTCACCTCTTTCCACTTCTTTTCCTAAACCTAAACAATAAAGAAACTAAATGTTTTGTTTGCATTCACTCCTTCAAATGAAATAAGACTAAGCTTTAATAAAAAGACTGCAATAATTAATATTCTAACACTAAGACCATACTAGGAAATTTAGGTGGGCATATAAAAACCAGTAAGCTTATCAGCAATATTCTATATTAAAGAAAGAACTTCTGACTTCCTACTTTGTGTTCAGTTGTAAGAGCTATGATCAGGAAGAGAAAGGCAAGGACCTGCCAAGCAACAGAGCAGTTGGCAGGGAGCACCCTTTAACATCCTACTTCAGTGCCAGGGACATCAAATTCCAGTACTCCTTTCTCACATGGGGCTTGCAAACACTTCATGAAGGGCCAATCTCATCTCATGAGATTGTATCCCATATAATGAAAGAAAAAGACAATTAGAATCCCTTTACTGAAAATTCAGTTGTAATAGCAACTATATTTTTGTCAATACAGATTTAAAAAGTTGAAATTGCAGATTGCAAAATCTCCTTTACTAGTCTAAAATTTTTATACACAATACAAAATACACAATACAAAAATAAAAAAAAAGGTATTTCAACTTCTGAAGCAAAAGCTCTGTTAATGAAATTAAGATCATACATCAAAAAGCACTATGAGCAAAAGCTACTTAATTTAATAATTAAGCACTTTTGTCATTAATTATCTAAGAGTAATCAAAAGTGATTACTCCCTTTTCATACATAAGGAAGTAATTCAAGCAATAGGGCTGATTGAGGAATACTCCCTCGTAGATTCTTTTTCTGGAATAAACTAATTTGATAAGTATCATATGGAAGGCCAAATCATTAAAATGTACACCTGAGGAAGTGGTAGCTGGAAATTAAAGTACAAAAAAGACATAAGCAATCAGAAAATATATGTGGAAATATTATTTTTTAACAATTGACGAGCTGATAGAAACATCAAAGTCCTTTCACACATCAGCTCCTTTTTTCCTGTATTAGAAGGTAACCTTTACCTTGTCTTCTGCTTGCATACTTAAAGACAGAATGGTAGATTTTGCACATTTATCTAACACATGCAAAATGCTTTTTTCATGTTCTGAGGGGATTTTCCAAAGACTACAGTTACTGGCATGAGCGGGTTTTGTTTGACAGAGAATGGAAATTAGAAGAGTTGCAACACCTTCCACACCATTTTTTGTTAAACATTACAAGCAGAAAAAATTCTGGTGAAATGTAAGTTATTTTATTTTCCATGCTCCATCTAATATTCCACCCTGATGGACATCGTGCCCTACACATACTCTAAATCATGCAATGCTAAACTAGGCTTTAGAAGGAAAAGCTGCTAGGAGAGATAAATTCCCCAGCTGAGATGATTCTAGAAATAATGAACCTTTAAGAGTTCAGAGACAGGCATTTTGGTGAGAAGCACTGGGTATAATAACCTTGGCTATTAAAAGACACCTACTTGTGACTACAGATAAGGAGGAGAGCAGTGCTGTGTTTAGTCTCCCTGACATGGATATCGAAATATCCAGAGCTCCACACCCACTCACCCTTCTTGGCCTCTGCTCTGGAGTCCACAAAACATGGTAGCAGTATATAGGACTTGGCACAGATAAAGAACCATTCTTGTTTTCAGAGTACAGTTATTTCTTCTCTTAACATATTTTGATTATTCCAGTTTGAAATTAGCTTTTCAGTCCCTCAATGCTTGCCTTCAAATTTCCAAAGGCTGCTGCAGAGGAGTCAATGACAGTTTTGGCCTTATCCCAGCAACTGACAGCAGGGAAATATCCAGAAAATTATCTAGGTGGTAGAAATGATAATTCTTTTATTTTGTTGGGGTTTTTTTCCCACTCTGAGCTAAATATTATCTGAGTGACCAAAGACAGATAACATTATCTACACCTACTTAGTGTGTATCACTTGATAACATCATCACACACTACTAAGAACATGAATTCAGATGCTGCTGTAATTTACTTTAGGAAAACTGTTAAATCACCTCAGACAACAGGTCATCCATCTGACACAAGAATACACCATAGCTGAAGGCTAACTTTCATCTCAAATATAAGTGGGTTCATGCACAGTGAGTGAAGTCTCCCTTTTGCCCCTCATCCTCAGTGTTGCTTTGATTAACGAAAAAATACAACTCTGAACTCAGATCACCTTAGTTCTTGAGGACTGAATTAATTTATAGAAAGCCTATCAAATTATGAGATGGTAGTTTAAAATTTATATATTTTAAGGTTTAACCAGTAGGACTTTTTTTTTTTTTTTTTTTTACTAATTGTTCTTTATAATGAGACACTGAACACTCCCCAAACTCTGAACTGTCCAACTGAGAATTTGACAGCTGTCTATATTCAGTCACTTCAGTTGTTTGTAACTGTCCAATTTTCCATAAAATTAAAATCCTTTCAGTCTGAACATCCTGATGCTTATCATATTAGCAAAAATATTACTTACACATCTCTAGATTTAAGTAAGATTTTCAAGTCACTCCTTATTCAACTAGATATTATTTAAACAAGCTAGGAGAAGATTTCTGGTAGAAGGCTCTTCACTTTGGGAGCAAATCCTTCTGCTGATGCCAAAGACTTATGCAGATCTATGTTGTAGTTTAAGGGCTTGCGATCTGAAGATTTCGGGATGTTACGGAAAGTTAGCAGACCCCCCCTCTCTGTTAGGATAGTAAAGTCTTCTGCAATTAGCCAATAGCATCTAGGTGTGATGTAAGCAGATGGGAGTAACACAGTGATACCAGGCTATAAAATGTTAAGTTTCCCTGCAATAAATCACCATTTTCGCCATCCATCACATTGATGCAGTGGGATACGGACCGCGCAGCTGAGGATAGCCGCCCGTGCTGGCTCCAGCCAGGGTACCAGCCTTGCTTGAACCCCAACAGATCTAGAAGCACTGGGCAGGAAAGAAAGACCATTATAGAACTGATCCCTTCTGAAATCTTGGAGGTTCAGAAATGCCTTTGGAAATTAGTAACCCAAACTCCATTTAAAAAAAATGAATGAACTTCTAAAGCCTAGAGTTTTACTAAATCTTCCTTTAAAAAGAAAAGAACAGACATTGAGGCTTTTAGAAAATGTTGCTCTTTATGCCTCTGAACTCATCTGTCTCTAATGACTGTAGTAACTGGGAACACATTAGTGCACCCTCTAACTGAAAATGTTAAGTTAAAAAAGACATTTCTTTTTTAAACTATGAGTCATAAAGACAGAGAGACAAAATAATTAGCACAAGGTCACCCTGTACCTGAACTCAGGACCAAAACTCTATCATTCAAGTTCCTACCTCTCATCTCAGCCAGTAAACTATCCTACATTGTAAAAATAAATGTAAACTCCTATTTCCATCCCTACAGAGGCTTATGTATTAAAGGAGACAGGAATAATTCCTCATAAAATGGATTCCTAGCAATTGATACACCCTTTGCATTAGGGACTGTTCTAGTTTGGGGGGTGGGGGGGGAGGTTTGGGGGTTTATTAGTTTTGTTTTTTTTTTTTGCTTTTGTTAATTTTGTTTGGGTTTTGGGTGTTTTTGTTTTTGTTTGTTTTGGGGGGGTTTTGTGGGCATGGTTGTTGTTGACGTTGGATGGTTGGTTGGGTTTTTGTTTGGTTTTGGTTTGGTTTTAGGGTTTCATTTTTGGGGTTGGGTTTGGGGATTTTTTGCCACTCTTAGGTATTTTTATTAGCCAAATTGCTTTCTACTTTCTATTCTGTAAAAGCATGTGAGTTGCAAACATCAGGTTTGTGTCCCACCCTCAAAATAAATCTTGTCTCTTCATGCCTTAAGATTAGCACAAACGAGTAAGAACCACTTTTTTCTTAGGTACTGAAATCCTCAGATTAATAAAGTCTTCCCTCTTTCCTCCTTTATATTTAAACCAAAAGCCTCTTGCTCTACAGACCAAGGAAAAATGACATCATAATTTCTGTTTTGATGTTCTTTACTGAGGTGCCAGACGGGATAGTGGATTTGGGATGTGGACTGAACTAGGGTTCCTAGAAGAGCCATGCCACATGCTAGAGTCAGATTAGGCCATATTATTATGAGATCATTCACCAGAAGCATTTTCTGCTTTCTATCCCACCCTCAGCATCTTGTTCTCCACAGATCTATGTGTGTGGACAGCTAGGGACCAGCGGTCAGAAGATATTGGGATGTAACAGAAAGATAGAGTCACTCCCCTCCTCTATAGTTTATGGTAATGACCCCCTGTAATTAGCCAATAGCACCTAGCTGTGATGAAAGCAGATGGGAGTGACACTGTGAACCTAGGTTATAAAGTGTCAAATTCTTCACCAGTAAACGCCATTTCTGCCATCCATCACATTGATGTTGTGTGCGAATGGACCAAGTGGCCTGGGCTTGGCCACTGTGCTGCTCCTGAACCATGGTGTCTGCCTCGCCTAAGGCAGCAAGTGGTGCCGAAACCCGGGATTCAAATTTGAAAAGCGGGACCCAAATCCGGAGAGTGAGGATCGCCTGGGAAACGGGAGCGGCGGTCAGGACGGCTGGACCAGTCCTGGCAGGAGAGACATTCCTGGGCCCACAAGGAGATGGAAGCGCTGTAAAGGTCATATTTCAATTACATAATCAATGTGGTATAGATTGTAAACCTAAGAATTTTATTCTTGCAGTTGCAAGGCTTTTGCATATTGGGGTCATAGACCAATCAGTAAATATTATCCACCCTAAGGTGTGGGACAGATGTACCAAGGCCCTTGCTGAGGAAACTTGGAGGGCGGCAAAAAACTGTTTGCTGGTCACCCCAAAATTTGGAGTCAGGGCGGCCACCCAGACATTGCAGCCCCCAGACGAGAGCAGCTCAGCTGAGCCGAAGGGGACACAAGAGAGCGATACGTCCCCTCAATTCCCAAATCCCAATCTGCTCACAGAGAGACAGCAGAGAGCAGAAGTTTTTTGGAGAAAGTTAACAGAGGGAGCCAGGGGTGCTGCAGAGAAAGCCCAGGGGGGACCACCGCCCTATGTACCCCAACATGGTGCTGAGCAAAAAGACAAAGAGCGAGGGGAAAATGTCCTTGGTAAGAACAGAGAACAAACACTGGCATTGATGAGCAAACGTGGTGGGGGGGGACGAGAATGATAAAGTACGTGAGAAAGAAAGAGAAAGTGAAATGAAAAAGATAAGGTGTGGGGGTGATGCACAAAGAGGGAAGGGAATGTGAAAGAGAGAGGAGGGGGAGGGAGCCGAGAGGGGGAAAGGAACAGAGGGAGGAACAGAGGGAGGATCAAAGGTCTGAGTGGAAGGCGGAGTGAAGGGCGGGGAGAACCCGGAGGGAGGGAACGACCCACCCACAGGGGATGCAGGCGGGGCCAGAGCCCAATAAAAAGGCACAGGAAACCAGAAATGGTGAGCCAGTCGAGTTCCGACTCCAACAGAGATACTAGTGAGGACGAGAGGTCCGAGACTGACTACTTAGAGGAGGAAACAACAAAGATAAACAAGAATATCCCCCTCCACATTAAAAAAGAACTAAGAGGATACTCCTCTCACGGACTGAGGAGAGATAAAAGCTGCATGTGCCAGATGGGTCCCTTCAGCTGCGCTAGCGTTCCCAGTCCGAGTGACAGAGGGGAGACAGATGATCCACTCACCAATAAACCCTAAACAGCAAGGCTCCAGCCTGCAGCGGCTGATGGGCACAGACATGACAATGATTACCTCATGCCTATCAGTTTGTGACTTCAGTGTTTCTAACGATTTTTGTGTGCAAGTTGTGATTGTTCCCATGGTCCTGTACCACCCGGATGAGGAGTTGAACCTGCAGGCGGAGAGACCCACCCGACTTCAGAAAAGAGAAGTGGTGACAGGTGTAACCATAGCGATGCTGCTGAACCTGAGAGCAACTGGTGCTGCCACAGGTGTCTCTGCCATCATGACCCAACAACAGAGACTGTCTCAGCTACAAACAACAATTGATAAAGACTTGCATATAATTGAAAAATCTATCTCCTTTCTAGAACAGTCACTGTCCTCACTCTGAGGTTGTCTTACAAAATAGACGTGGGCTAGATCTTCTGCTAATGCAGCAAGGAGGCCTCTGTGCCTCCTTAAAAGAAGAGTGTTGCTTTTATGCTGATCATACTGGAGTGGTCAGAGATTCTATGGCTGAATTGAGAGAAAGACTGGCCCAGAGAAAGAGAGATAGAGAGGCTCAACAAGGGTGGTTCGAAACACTGTTTAACCAGTCTCCGTGGCTGACCACCCTGGTGTCCACCCTGATCGGACCAATCGTGATGATCTTATTGGTGTTAATCTTTAGACCGTGTGTTTTAAATAGGCTTGTGTCTTTTGTCAAGAGCCGACTAGAGAGGGTCAACATCCTGTTTGTAGAAAGACAGCAGATGCTCTAAGAATGCACTTGGTCACCGCGTGTGCCTTATGTTTGCTAATGAAAAACTGCAGTGTCTATTTTATAAGTTTTTAGCCTTTTAGTTAAGTATAGTGTACCTTATATTTTACTCTAGTCTATGATATCTACTTTTAAAACTTTTCATAATATAGATAAGTTAGATAAAATGTTTAAAAACAGATATACATAAAATAATGTTAGAACTTTCAGGACTAATACACCTTATATTCTAGCAAATTTATTTAGGCATGGGGGGGGGGGGGGGGGGGGGAAATGTGGGGAGCTAGGGCCCGGCTGTCAGAAGATATCGGGATGTAACGGAAAGATAGAGTCACTCCCCTCCTCTATAGTTTATGGTAATGACCCCCTGTAATTAGCCAATAGCACCTAGCTGTGATGAAAGCAGATGGGAGTGACACTGTGAACCTAGGTTATAAAGTGTCAAATTCTTCACCAGTAAACGCCATTTCTGCCATCCATCACATTGATGTTGTGTGCGAATGGACCGAGTGGCCTGGGCCTGGCCACCGTGCTGCTCCTGAACCAGGGTGTCTGCCTCGTATAAGGCAGCATATGTGCTCCCATTATGAACAGCTTATCACACGTTCCTTGGGAGACCTTCAGCTCTTTACCTGCAGCTTCTATTTAAGCTATGGTTGCTTGCTTTATTTATCCCAAATATTTCTGGTTTGTTTGTTCAAAATCAGGCTGTGGCCAGTTACACTGAGTGCTGAATGAATCACATAGTTTCATAGAAGTGTGCCATCTTCACGGAGGTCACCACAGAGCCTTTAAAGGATCTCTGAACCTGGGAAAAAAACTTCAAATCTCTACAGTTAGATCATGTATCTTTGAGAAATTATCACACTGATCCCTCACACTGCTGTGGTGCTACAGAATGAATCAAAGAATACCACCGGTTATATTTTTTCTTACACCAATTCAATGTAAGCACAGATGTTTTCCTGTGGAGTTGAAATTACAAACCTCAAAATGCTACATGGGAGAAGCATTCTTTCATCCCAGCATAGAGGAATACACATTGCTTTTCTACAAATGAATCTACACTGAAATACAAGGCTTTTCTCAGTTTGTGTCAAATTTTAAATCAGTTTTAGAGAATGGTGCATTTAAAATCCTGGTACTGGTTCCTAGACTTACTGAGAGTAATGTTATGTATGTTTGAGAGGCCAAATATAATTTTTAAGCCAGTATTTTCCATGTCCATCACTTCCTCTCATGTACATTCTTGGATGCATCACTTTCAGGCTTCTCAGGTTCAGTATTTATTTCTGAATACTATCAAGTCCCAGTGAAAGTTGCCTAACATGTCCTTAGTCTTTTTGAGCTTCCAGCTTCCACTTGTGCAAGAAAATGACACAGACATTTAGTGAACAAAAGCATGAATGTTCACTATTGGCAAAATATGGCAAAAATGAACATTTATGCATTTATTTCTTTAATGCACAGGATTTCATTTAGAAGATTTAGTTGTATCTTAAATTTATAAGCAGAAAAGGTCATAATGTTTTGTGCTGAGCACTTCTTAACAGAAACTGCAATTTGATTATAGAATCACAGAATGTTAAGGGGTTGAACGGACCTTAAAGACCATCCAGTCCCAACTCCCCTGCCACAGGCAGGGACACCTTCCTTTCAACCAGGTTGCTGAAGGCCTCATCCAACCTGGCTTTTAACAGTGCCAAGGCTGATGCATCCCCCTCCCTGGTGTCACCAAAAACCAGGAAATAAACTCTCCAACCAGTTTGTTAGGTTAGAAAGCTGACATTCAGCACTGAGGTACATGGTGCTCGCATATCCCCCTACCAGAATCACCTTTTACCCAGTCAGATCTGATTTCACAATTACTATGTTGGTTTTATTAGTTTATTTATCTTGGGAGTCCTGCCAAATGTCCTTGTTGCCTGTAAATTCTGCATTCTTTGTGTCCATTACCTATGGGCATCCTTCTTCCCAAGCTATGTTAACTTCCTCCCCCCAGGTCTGAGATCTCTGAGGCATGTCAAGCCTTAAACTTTAATTTCTTTTTCTGACATATGGACATCACTTAGATCGTGCTTGCTAGCTACTGTCTGTTTCACAGATTAAATCTCCCTTCTTACTGATTAGGTCCCAACATTTTCCTCCACTGCCACATAGACTCCTTTTGAAAGAAATGCAACTGGTTCAGTAACATTGGGAAACTTGTTCCAGTGTCTAACTACCCTCTCAGTAAAAAATTTCTTCCTACTATCTAACCTAATTTTCCCTTCTTTCAATTTTGTATCCATTACTCCTTGTACTATTATCATATTTTCTGACAAATGGTCCCTCTCCAGCTTCCCTGTAGGCCTGAAACAAATACAAATAATCCTTTGTTTTCCACGGGAATTTTAGGGAAAAAGAAGTTTCTTTTCTATTATTTCCTTTAGTTGATAAAGTAGAATTAATCATATTATTTTTAAGTTTTCATCAAAGCGCTTGTAGATTTGAGTTACCTTACTTGCTGACTGGTGGCAGCCGGCATGTCTGAGCCTTAAGCCTTTCTCTTTTATTCTGCAAGTCTTCTTCCACTTTTTAGCATAATTCATGGTATGATCAGTCCTCCAGTTCCCATCTGGCAGGTGAAAGAAAGCCTCTCATAGGCACTTAGGCTGACCTACTTCGCTATGTGTAAGTAATGAGGATCTCATGGGTTCCTGATACTTTCACAGCTCATGATTATCATTCGTTCAGAAAATCCCTCATTGGATTATCATTCCCTACAGCTCTGAGATGGTCCTGTAAAAAATGCAGGTGAGTGCACTCTGGGAAAAAACTGAAATGGCAAAATATTAAAGGCTTAGTATAGACAAATCATTATCACTGCAACAAGTCAAAAGGAACATTTCTGTTATTTCCTTCCTGCCTTAGAGATAAAAGCTTTCATCCAGGCTCTGAGTGGTCCCAGATGGAAATCTTATGCTGGAACAGTTGCCTGGATGGATCTACCTGGACCATATTCCCAGACCCAGCTCTTTTGGCAAGATATGCAAGAACTGTAACAAGGTAAGCATGTCCTTGATCTGTTCCTTTTTATGCTCTCTCTGCCTTCAGCTCCAGATGCATATCAACCCCACTGCCTACTGGAAGCAGAGTTGTCTGAACCACTGTGACGGCTTCGCAGTCTGATGATGCTTTCTTTTTGCAGAATTACTTCTTCACTTTGCTATCTTGTGTTCATGTTTCTAGAGAGCTATTAGGTGTTTCTAGGTGACAAGCAAGATTTAGCCATTGAAAGTTACCTGAGTAACCATAACTGAGCTTAAACTGTGGACAAGTACAGATTTTTCCAGGCTGAAACAAAATAGGAATGCAAGGTCTGAAAAATCTGCTGACATTGAGTATCTTGACATTTTGCCATGCCTATGCAGAAGGGCTAATTACTCCATAAAAATGAGTCCTACTTTTCTCAAAAATTAATGACAGTGTCATGCCAATCCATAAGTTCCCTTGTTTATGTCACTCTCATCCCACATTTCAGAGCTAACCTTGACTCTGGTCTTCATCATTATATTAAAATAACTAACTTTCCAGAAACAGCATTCTACTTTTAACAGTTCATGTAGTAGGTAGGATTTTCTCCCCACTCTAAGTTATTCAGAAATTGCTGACTTGTAATATTTAGTATCTGATGAAGATCAATCAAATCTACTCTTTTACCTCTGAGTCAGCAGCAGCAGGAAAGTATTGATGGACTAGCAAGGGCAAAACAAAGATAGGCACATCAGAAAGTGTCACCTGAATGAGTCAAAAAAAGAGAGGATTAAAATAAAAACAATTATAAAATTTACTGCTATCTGCTAGAGGGGAAAAAAAAATCACCACCAGGCTCTGAAAAACAGTGTTCATTGAAAATTACTTATCTAGAATTTCTGTCCTTCTCGGATGTAGTCCAAACACAAAGGAGGCGATAACTCTTAAGAAGGGCCATTTACAAGTTGACAAAGCATTTTGTCGCTGCTGTTTGTATTCTCCTCCACAGATCAGCTAGCCCAAGGTACAGGGTTTGGGGCTCAGTCCTGCTACAGAGAGTGAGGCTGTGTACCAGTTACCAGCTGATGGTATGAAGTACACTGAAGGACCAGAACACTTACAACGTCTGCAGGTCATCTCCATCAGAATATGTAAAACCTTCTTGCAAATGAATATGCATATATATACATATATATATGTGTGTGTGTATAGATACATATAGTTAAAATATTAGAGATTAATGTAATGGGAGCAACACATGAAGCTGCTTTTGAATTTTCAAGATAAGCTTTATGGAATTCCAGCACAATGAGTGCAATTACTGCTGGTGGTCAGTCTCTACACAACATAAATTACTGCACTATGAACACAAGTCTGTGTCTTTGCCCTGTCTGTGAGTGCCCTGGCTGCTGGCTGCAGCCCGGGCCAGTGCAGTGGGGAGAGCCATGTCCTTCCCTCTCCTCCTCTCTTGCTGCCCTCACTTACTCCCAACCTTCCCCAGCTGGCACTCCCTCCCTTTCTCCCAAGACTGCATCTCCGCCCTGCCCACCCATCCCATGAAAGACTGAATTTTATGTTTTATTTAGCACCTCACATCCATAAAGCTATTGTCTCTTATGTATAAAGAGCTCCAAATTAAAATAAACAGTTCCAGAGTCACAACATCATACAGCATCTCACATTCTGAAACAGCAAGAGCTGTTTTGGCAAAGTCAAAACTCTCTGACTCATGTTTAATATCAAATTTACTTATTTCAAGACAACTGATGTTTTATGGTATGTCTGATTTAGTGGAGCAATACAAAATATGCAACTAGAAATGTAAGTTACACTTAGTAAAACATATAGGGGTCTCAAAACACAGCTCAGTCACTCTATCGACCAGAGTCCCATTACCAGTTTTTATAAGGCACTGGAGGTTGCCAGAAAGAAATATGTGGGCTGAAACAAGCTCAGACTTGTTGTTCTCTTCTAAATAGACATTTGTGTGGAAAATTACACTATTAAAAGCCAGTGTCCATAAAGGAGACAGAGGAGTCCTGCAACTTTATTCAAATAAAGGGAGAGAATCCACTGGGACATTATGCCCGCGGAACTTTCTTGAGGTTTCAGAGGACGCAGCCTCCTTTTGTCCTAAACTCCTGGCTGCATGTCGCCTTCTTCCTTCCCCCATCAGGCACTAGGAAGCCTTCCTGAATTGCCTTCCACATATTCCCCTCCTTGAAGCTGCCCTTTTACGCCAAAGTTCAGAAACTCAGGCTTGTGCAGACCCTTGTGTGTATCAGGAGCCAAGCTCTGTAACAAGCCTGCTGCTTGAAGTTAGTAGAGACATGAAGACCTATTTCAAAGACGTTAACACCCATACCTTCACCCATCGAATTGCTTCTAAAGACATTAGCATACATCTTCCCTGTCACATTGGAACAGGTTTCCCAGTTCTGGATGGCTCATCCCTGAAATTGTTCAAGGCCATATGGGGCTCTGAGTAACGTGATATAGTGGAAGGTGTCCTGGCCATGGCAGGGGGATTGGAACTTGAAAATGCTTAATAACCCAACCCAAACCACTCTATTGTGAAAAACTACGTTCACTGTTCTGGTAAATTGTAAAGGTTTGATAAAAAAGACAATAGGAGACAAAGACAATAAAGCAAAGGGTTAAAACGGCCGGGTGCTTGGCACTCTGCCAGGTGTTTTGGAAGCACCCTTTATATACCATTTCTATTGCATCACTTGATACATATTCATAGACCTTTATGCATATTCAAACTTTTCTATTAACTAGGTTACATTTTCCAGGAACTGTTTAGCATGGCCACACCTTGGGTCCAGCTTATTAGAGCATGTGTGTTTCTTGGCTTGTGGTTTTAATTCCCTTCTTACCACCTTTTAATCTGGGCCTTGGCTCTTTCTTTAGACGGTGAGTGTTGATAGTCAGCAGGGTCCCCATCATCTGTTCACTGGAGGTTATCCTAACTAGCAGACAGTTCAAATGTACTATATCCACTATTACAGCAAAGCCATTTTAACATTGCACATATAGCATTCATCTTAATACTTGTGAAAAGCCAATATTATACTATATATCTATAACAGTATGATTTTAAATATTTTTGCTGGGTAGGTTTTTATATTCCATATTAAGTGGATCCACATATCCCCCTTCTTCCTCTCCCACACTGGCCTAATTCCTCGAAATATTCATACTCCCTAATGAACTCGGGGATATTTACACCTCCTGACAGTCCTTCCGCAGATGAATTGGCTGTTTAGTGAAAACAAAGGCTACCTTCAGGTGCCCTTTGCGCTGTGGTGAGATCAGCCTGTATTGGCCCCAGAGCTCACAGCTCATCTCCCTTGCCCATTGCCTCTGAGCAGTCTTCCATTGCAGGGCTTGGTTGGGGAGCAACAGTCTTGGATCCTTTTCTTGCTCGAAGAAGCAGAATAAGCTCTATAGAGGAATTGAAATATTTATTCTGGGTTTGATGTGGTTGTATTGCTTCTAAATTAGCAGAAACTGTTGCTTCCTGTTAATGGAGAGAGGCACAGGGGTCAAATATGCATATGGAATTTCATTAGGCTTGTTTGACATGCTTTTAAAGGAATAGCAGTGTAATTAATCTATGGTGGCAAATTTATAAAGATTTTTCTATTGAGCTATAGAAACAGTGAAATTGTAATTGGAACAAAAAATTATGCACAGCAAAGAAAGATAAACTCAGTGCAGATTAATTAGGGCTGAGACCTAAATTTGTGACCTGTGAAGGTAGTAGAGGGCCATTACTTGTCAAAAACTTTATAAAGTCAAAAAGGATCTCAGTATTCCCTTTATATTCTGCACATTTTTTTTAGATATCAGTTTTCTGTATGCAATGGCAGCTGGTGTTATTATTTTCCATAAACATTCATACAATCCCTTCGTTATGGAATGTTGAATGTTTGTATTTTCTTTCAGTTCATAAGCACTGTTCCTCCTCTGTCTGATGTTTCGATTTCTCTTGCATTACCCAACAGAGTTTGAATCACAATTAAATCCTTTCCAAAAGTGACCATTGAATTCTTAATCAACAGTATTCAGAATTTTTTGAAGGTATGAGAGTCTACAGGAATATTGACTTAATAAATATATTTGTGAGGAGATTTTGTGACAAGCTTTCATTTAAAAATCATCTTTCTCTGGAAGTGTGTGTTTCCAATTGCAAGCTCATGAACAAATTGGGAAGAAAAATGTAAGTATGCCTAAAATGCAGAAAATGTAAAAAATTGTATATGGATAGACCTTTGATATTATGTTGTTTTTTATTTTGTGGGTTTGTTTGTTTGTTGGTTGTTTTTGTGAGGTTGTTATTTTCTTTTTTGAGGGCAAGAGATTCATCACTTATTTTTATTTCTGTTAAGCAGAGAGCTCTGCTAGTTTGGAGAGAAAACAGATGCTTATTTTCTGTTTTTCACAAAGAATAGATCCCCTGCTGTCATTTCCAAGCTAAAGACTAATTAGAGGAATATTTCCAGGAAGACGAACACAAAATCTAGGGTCCTGATCCTAAGAAACACAAAAAATTTGGAATTATAGTGAAACCGATGTCAATAACATGTGATTTCCCAATTTTTTTACCCCTCTGAGCTCAATTTCATCTTCCATATAACAAGGCCCATGCTCAGCGATTAAAATAAAAATTCAAATATAATCTGTTAAACATTAGCAATTTCAAGGCAGGTTAAATACTTTGCCTTACAAGCATATGGACTTTTTGTTTCTTCACAGAACAAAATTGTTCCATACACAGAAAATATTTATTTTATGCTCTCTGAATTAAAATTTACATATTCTATCTACAGGATAGAAAGTAACAAACTGTATTACATATCTGGCAGAAAGACTTCTGATCCTTTTTTTTCCCTTCTGTTCCTAACAAAAAACTAGAGTTTGAGATGCTGTTGATATTGTTATAGTCTTAAACACTTTTCAAAAAATCAAAAATCAAGCTTTGAATATACCTAGGCATTTCAGAGAAGGATTACAGGTTAATTACCATAGAAATCTGGAAGGGACTATTAGGTTTTCTAAACTAATCTAACCTAATTTAACCTCCTGTGGCAAAACACCACTGCTTTTCCTGTATTTACATATTGTGTCTTTACTGGTAAACTTCCCCCAGAATGCATCTTTCAGAAAGGTCTCTTCCTCGAGTTCTGCTGTGGGCTTTCACTAGTTTGTCAAAGTGGTTAACATCTTGTTGACACTTCGGCATTAATTCCAGCCTAGTTTCTAAAGAGGGATTGTTTTTGTTATGTTTACCCATCTAAGGATAGTTTCAGAATTAGCATTTTCTCTACAAGTGCTTTTTGTCCTCAACCAAATAATCAAGATACTTTTCAGCTTCTTTGGAACAGAAACCTAAGCTCTTTTATATGTCTTACTAGAACATGGCTTTTTGAGCATAAGTTTTTCAGCTTTTCTATACTTCCTCCTATATTTCAACATCTTGTCAGGAACTGTATGTTTTATTCATATAATTGCAAAATTCATAGTATTCATATAAAATAGGGCTGGGAAGATACTAGACTAATTTGTCCAATTCATCCACAACTTCAGGGCAGAATCACCTGTACATATTCTTGATCCAGGTTTATCTGACTTGGTCTTAAAAACATCCACCACTGGAGAGTCTATAACCTTTCTAGACAGTCTATTCTAAACCTTTCCTGTCTTTACTACTAGAAAGTAAATCTAACTAAAATATTTCAAATAAGACCTTCCTAATGCTAAATAGAATGTTAAGATTTCTTTACAATCTTGTTATCTGTTACAGTAACATACTTAATTTTTACAACAGCACAGTCCTTCACTCATTTACAGCAGATTCCAAACCTCTTTTCTGCAATATTAATATCCAGCCAATAGTTTTCCTCGTATTTTTCAGTTGTCTGTCCTGATATTGTTCTCTCCAACCCTGATAGAAGTAAAATTACTCTGTTCATATTCACTACTGACTGTTTTCTACATTTCTGGGTCTCATCAGCATCTTGAGGTTACAGAACTGAAACTGAGTTAATTCCTCTATCATTTACCAGCTCTCCCTAGTGATTCAGTTTTTCAACAATATATGTAAACTTTCAATAAGACATATATTACTCCTGGAGATGCAAGTCAGTATTCCATAGCGGGCAGCTGTCAAAGTTAGTCAATGGTACTTTGTCTTAAATGATGCCATCATTTAGCATTTAGGTGCATTGTTCAGAATTATTGTGTATGTGCCTTGTTCAGATTTCTCACATATTCAGATTTCTCAGATACTCAGATTTCTCACATTTTGGTGCTTTAGAAAGAACTTAAAATCTTTCCTGATGAAAGGTACCTACAGCCTTTCTTCAAAAATCAAAGAGGATTGTATTTAGCAAGACGTTTGCATACATACTGTATATTTTTTTTTGTACCAAGCGAGCAATGTAACTTGTATGGAGTTATGACAGCATTTCTGGAATATTAAAAAAAAAAAATTGAAGTCTGATGGTAGAAATAAATTAACATGGAGAATCTATTATGATTATTTCATAAGATAATTTATGATGTCAGGTGTCAAGTTTACTCACGGAAGAATCATATCTGGTTTCTGTGTAATATAGCAACATTCATAGAAGAGTGTCAGCTAAGGCTGCTGTTCTTAAAAGAGGGATTGATCACCCAGTGCGCAGTAAGCCAGTCTCTGTGCCCAGCCAGAGGGGTGGCAGGGCAGGGAATCAGCAGGAAAGATGTTGTACCTCTAAGTATCTTCCATAAAAATGAGAAAATAATAAGGATGGAAATAAACTTGGTTTAAAGGTATATTCTGTGTTTTGAAGGTTAGGCAGCATAGAAAGATTAGAGCACAAAAATACTTAACTTAGACCTTACACAGAAAATTTAAATGAAAGTCAAAAAGGGGGTTTTTGCCCATAGAGACAAATGTGCTGTTACGGTCTTGCTGGTATTGCACGTTAAAGTCAAATCTTTTGCTTCAATTTAGCTTAAAGACTGATAGGAAGTTAATGGAAAAACACCTAATGGAAATGATAGAAGAAAATTGTTGAAAAAACTTTTGCTGCCTACTGTGAAAACACTTAGGGACCCTCAAACTTTTCATACTGAAGTCATTAATATTAAATGGACATGAGGTGAATGGAAGACACCATTAATGAGTATAAATATAAACTTTTGTAAGTGCAGTATTCTACATTTACCTAAATGCTTGTTTACAGCTTTAAATTATTGCAATGGAAATGCTTTACTTTCTCAAATTTTGATCATGATGAATCAAAAAAACCATAAAATAATAACACCAAAGAAGTGTGTTTGTCTTTGGTAGTGGGCACTAATTTGATGAGAGCAATCACATTATCATTATCATCATCACCTAAAGGCAATATTGCTCGATACTAGATTATGTGACACCAGTGTTGCACTACATACTTGCCTCAGGAGACCACACTGCAAGTGCCTGCTGTGGATTCCAAAAGTCACACTGATTAAACATGTCCATAGAGAGGGGAATGATTGAGGTGTTCTGAACCCAAAGTGTACCCAAACTGCACGTGTTTCCTGAAGTTCAAACTAGTAACTAGAAGAGAACCTTGAGGATGCTTTGCACATCCTTCCCCCTTTCTATATACCCTTCTCTGAACATATACTTCTGGCTGTATTGGTGACAGGATGTTTGACTAGACCTATGACTTAGCATTGCCTCCTGGTGCTCATATATCTCATAGGTACAACAACTTGTCAAGAGGGACAAATTTTTGTTGGTTTGTGTTGCAAAATTTATAAAGGAGACAAATTTTTGTATACCTGTCTAACCATCTTTTTTAGTTTCATTGATATTCCAGTGGTATTAGGCCTGAATTATCAGAAATTCTGATAGAAATTTCTTCTTGAAATTCTGTAGAGCTTCTGTAGAGATTTTTGGTTTTCTTTTTTTTTCCATTTTTTTCCTAAAGTTTAAGTTTCTTCAAAAGTGAGCTTGAGCAGTTACTACTAAAACTGTATTTTCCTTTGAGAAACTGGCAGAGATTAAAAAAACCTTTTGAGTATAGTTTGTGTCAGAAAGCATTCTTTTACTGTAAGGGTACACCATTGAACATGTATTTTTTTCCTAGGTTTTGAGTTAGAAAGAACATTTCTGGAAGTGTAGAATTATTTCCTTTAGCTATTAAAAAGAATTAAAAAATCATCTTTTCATTATTTGGGTTGTAACTTCAGAAACCTTTTCAATGAAAAAGGTGTGTGTAGGCAGATTTTTAGGCCACCTCAGTCATATTTTAAAATTTGATAGAATTTTTTTCAGTAAACTTTATAGTCTATTTAGGCTGTTAAAAAGCATTTTCAGAGAATTATGCAAGAAAGAGTGAAGAACTGCCCAGTGGTTTGATTGGCAACAGATCATGAAAGCCTGGAATTGCTTCAGTGAAGTAGTAGGGAAGTGTAAATGAGTGTTAGGTAGAGAGATACTTCTTCATTCCTTTTAACACTTAAAATCTAAATGAAACAGCTTTTGTTTAAATTGTAAAAGTTGCATAGGTTTAAGAGGAAATGCTTTAAGTTCATAAGAATTGAAATGTCCCTAACTTTCTAATGCTTCCTGTTTTTCTGCTGCTAAACAACCTCGTTACTGTGAACTCCAGAGCTGATATTCTAGTGATATTGAAATTCTATTATTATGCATGATACGGCAAGTGATAGAAACATGGAGATGACAGTGGCTTGATTTAATACAACAATGAAAGTGAGGCATCCGATGATGCAATTTTCCCCTGGTAAGGAAGAGTTCAGTCAAAATACGGTTAAAGACTAGTTTTAAAAATGTATATATATAGACAATATTTCCATCTGGTGAAGTTAGTAAGGACCATCATGTTAGGTTGTAGTACATAATATTGGCTTTCAAATTCATGTACAGGTACTACATTGGATATTATGTTATCAGATATAATATTAATATGGCTTTTGGGTCATATACTGACTTTAATAATAAAAGTATATAACAGTCTACATGTTATATTTTAATTTCTTATGTAAATATGTATTATTATTAACAGATCCTATTGTGGCAGAGGACAAGTGCTCTAATTTACATTTATATCCAGTCTATGAGAAAAAGAATTTTTAAATCAACCATATTTATGAAAGAGTAATATAATAATGCTGTATCTAATTGGAGTTTCACTAATGGTCTCATTAAATTAGTTGCATTCAGAATGTCCAATTTACAGCATTCATAATTTCTCATCTCATCTTGCTCAGCAGATATTTGTGAATTTCATTCCAGTTAAAAGTTATTTTTATAAATGCTAAAAAAACAAACAAAAAGAAAACTCTGGAGTGCTTATTTTAGTCTTGTTCTACTTAAAAATTATTTTCTTGCAGAACCATTAAATTGGATAGTTTCTTTTTCCTTTTCACATATCATCATCACTGATACTAACAACTGCTCAAGTGATGTACTCAATATACAGTGATCAACATTGCAATCTTTCACATTGCCATTTGTTAATTAACATTATTTTGTGGTTGTTCCAACAGAGAAGAGGAGTTTGTTTCTAGATCTTAAAATAAAGAGCATGAAGAGACTTTTCATTATGATATGGATTCAAGAACCAATGTCAATTTTTTGTCAGAAACACACTGAAGAAAATGACTGCTAAAAAAACAGCCTTTCTACTCAAATGTTGCATGGAAAGAGAATCAAAGAGTTGTAGAATCCCACAACAATGACCTTACAGTAGTATAAGCCTCTACAAGGATATGAAGTCATGAATGAAGGTTGTAGAAGTCATCAGGTTTCTCTAAGTAGACCACAGTCTAGAGCAAATATCTGTGCCAGTGACTGGACTACACACAGTAGAAAAAATTCACTTTCTGGGATTGTGACTCACCAAAGGTTTGTCTACAGTCCTCTGGCTTCCTTTCCTGTCTATAGACCTTACACTACCATGGTAGGATTTTCTGCAGGGATTGGCAGAGTATTTCTGATTGGATGTTTTAGTTGTGTCTTTAGTTGCCATAGACACAGTCTTATAGATGCATTTTAAGTAAAATAGACAAAGTGATATCTACTTCTTGATCTACATCTAACTTGATGTTAATTTGAAGAAAGGATATTTTATTTTCAGAGATGTTCCCTTGAAGAGCATTTCATGAAGGAGCCTCTTTTACATTTTGTTCAATGTTGTTGACGATCTTCAAATCAATACAGTGGCTCATCAAAAAACTCACAGGTGAGTAGAAGATTTTATTTATTCCTGACCTAGTAGGTGTCAAATGTGGGAACTAACTAGCTAACTAACTTGCTTCATTGTTCCACAGGGAACAACAGGGAACAAATATGGAATTACAGAATAGGTGAGTCATTAAGATCAGGAAGCTGGAGCAAGAAATATTAAAGGGGAGAAAAAGCTTTTTACTCATCACTGAAAACAGCTGTTATGGTATAAGCTGCATAATGAAAACCTATTGCCAATTTTCTTATTAATAACTATAGTGGACAGAATTATTCTGGCTAAACATCCAGCCTATTGGAGTCAAACTTTATAGACAGCTTTAAAAAGTTTGGGAAAGCTTGCCAAAAATGCCAAGCACATATATTGATGATGGCAGTACAAAAAACCCAACTGGTCTGTTCCATAACATGTTGTGGAGTGATCATGCCTTTACATATGTCAAACATATGATATGCATTGTTCTAACTGAACAGTTTGAAAGCGTAAACTGGAACTTGAAATGTTGAGTTAGGTAAATGTTGTGAGTTTTGCTGATTCTCATTCTGATCTGTAAAATTTCTTTTATACGTCAAGTTTGCCATATGAGTTTTTCTAATAAGTGTTATGTTTTGTACTGTAATCCAGCAATGAACAATTGAGAGCCCTGACACACACGATCTACCTTATATTATAAATACATGTATGTATTTATAGTTGTGTAGTTTTTGTTAGGATTTATCCCTCTGTCCATTCTGAAGCAAAGCTATAGTGATTTGCAGTATCATTTTCCCCAGGGTGAACAGAATATTTAACATTGTAAATGTAATTACATGACCAAAAGCATTACCACACAGTATAAGGATACAGGGGTCATCAGTGCTAGTTGCCATCTTTCAGCATGTGTTCATTTCTATTCTAGTGAATTTTTCTCTCTTGAGCATTTTTGTACAGTAGCTCAGTAAGGGCAGACTTTCTAATGGTTCACACTGTGCTACTCATCCAGCATTCAGAGAGACCCTTAGTATTCAATCATGTTAATTCCTGCTCCCTCACTATTTTTTTTTATGTTAAGCTGATAAAAAGTTGATATTCTCCCTGTATGCTAATACAGCTTCTTATCCTTGAAATTTTTTAACTTGTTTAATGCCTTTCCCACTGTTTGAAGATAATTTAATTTCTTTCTGAGTAAAAAAAAAAAAAAATCTAAGAAATTAAACAAGCTTACAGACTTTACCTTTGAGTTCTGATTCATTTCCCCTTTTGTCCCTTTTTTTTTAATGGCCCTTTCAGCAATATGGTAATATCTCCAGAAGGGTATTTTGACCTTATAATCCTTTTCATACTCACATTCTTTTTGAAACTACTGAACTAGTTCAGGTAAAGGATATTCTATTATTATTAAAAAGTAGAATCAAAGATAAATCTCAAAATTATTATCATCTATGTTTGTCTTCATCAAAATACATATATCAAACCTATTCAATGTATGTTTTGAATTACCTCTGTTTCTATATTTACCAGTTATTGTCCTTAGAACTTAATTACATCCTCTGCTTGTTTTCATTAGGAAGGAAAATATGAGCAGTATGATAATCTAGCCCAGCCCAAACATTTAGGGATATGACAACACACTTTTTTTTTGGAGGGTGAGAATATGTGTAGTAATCCCTAATTTACTATGCATCTTGTATATATTCCTGTCTTCCATTCCTCTCATATTTCAAGAATAAATAGGACAGATAAAATGGACTGTAACAAGTACACAAGAGATCTACTTGAAACTTGTTTTCCCTAATACGAAGGTAAAAGAAAAGCCTCTATGGATTTCTGGAAATAGGAGTTTATGATATTTAGAAGTGTTGTCTGTAACCATAAAACTGAGGAAAAAACAAGTCTCTACTAACAGCAGTTTCTGGTCAGTTTGTTTCTCACAAGTCTCACTAAAGTTATTACAAAATGCCTCAAGTTTCTTTAATCATTCACTGAAAGGTAAATACAATGTTTTGGGTTTTTGTAAATCAAAGCATGCTCTACACTTCTTTGGCAGAGAGTCAAAAGAGAAACAACTTTGGGACTATTTTTAAGAGATACTCCACAAAATGAACTTTAAATCTCATCCATTTACATATTTTCTAAGTATCTCAGGTTTTTTTATTATTTTCTGTATCAGAATACATTTAAAAAAATTACTTTAATACACATTGTCACATAACATTAAACTTATATTTCATTAATAACCATTATTTTTGACAAATATTTCAACTAAGAAAAACAAAATATTTTTTCTCAAATAAGCAAGATAGTCGCAAACTTTTTGGATAATAGTTCTCTACAAACAGGCAATTTGCTAGTATAAGCTTCACTCCCACTAGTATTTTACTAATATCCCTGACACACATAGGCTGGTACAACTTAATAGATGTACTGAATCCTCATTTCTTACCTAGGTTCAGCAAAGTTCACATGTGAGGCTCATTTCAGAAATGGAAACAATATTAGGAGACTACTGGGGCAGCTCTCAGTATCAACCCAGGCTGGGGGATGAACAGATCAGAGCAGCCCTGCTGAGAAAGACTTGGTGATGTTGCTGGCTGAGAGGCTGGACATGACCCAGCCATGGGCACTCCCAGCCCAGAGAGTCAAACGTGTCCTGGGCTGCATCCAGAGCACCGTGGGCAGCAGGGCCAGGGAGGGGATTCTGTCCCTCTGCTCTGCTCTGCTGAGACCCCACCTGCAGGGCTGCATCAGCTCTGGGGTCCCAGCACAGGAAGGGCAGGGACCTGTTGGAACTGGTCCAGAGGAGGCCACCAAGTGATTAAAGGGATGGAATATCTCTCCTATGAGGAAAGGCTGAGAGAATTGGGGTTGTTCTGCCTGGAAAAGAGAAGGCTTTTGAGTAAGCTAATTGCGGATTTCCAGTACCAAAAGGTTGCCCAAAAGAAAGATGAAGAGAGACTATTTACAAGAGTGTGTAATGGCAGAACAAGGATGAATGGATTCAAACTGAGTAGGTTTGGACTATATACTAGGAAGGAATTCTTTACTGTGACAGTGTTGTAGCACTGGAACAGGTTGCCTAGAGAAGTTGTTGATACCCTGTCACTGGAAGTGTCCAAGGCCATATTCAATGGAGCTTTGAGCAATCTGGTGTAGTGAAAGGTGTCCCTGGCCATGGCAGATGGTTTTTAATGTCCATTGCATCCCAGGCTATTCTATGATAGATTCTATTCTATGAATATGCGTATACCTTGACTCATAGCAATTAGATGAAGTAACTTATGTTGTTACTCATTTAGATTTTATTCTTCTGCTCTTGCACATTTCTATTGATTTACACTAAGGATCAGCAGAAAGCTTGCCCTGAAAATAGTTATTTTACTTGGCAAGGGTCTCCATAGAAAGCAGTGCCCAAAGACATGATTACAGCTCTATGGGTAGGAAGTCTCTTCTGAGCTCATTAGTCTTTTACAGAAGTGAGAAAGAGAATGGGTTGTAGTTTCTCAGCTTTGCTGAGAAGAAGCAGAATTAGCTTTCTTCTTGATGCTTGCAAGTGACACCAAGTAGTTTCACGTGGACTCTACTTTTTAGAAGTATAATTCAGCACAGTATAATTATATCTCAACATACAAATTTAACTTACAGTTAGAGAGCCTAATATACTCAGAGTTCACACTATAATGTATAGCTCTTTTCCTAATCCTAATGCTCTTTTCTATAGCATGAATTACTGTGCAATGAGTCAACAGTCATTGTGATATTCAAGGGGAAAAACGTGTTTAAATCCATTCTGTCTTTCTTTCCAACCCATTTATTACACATCCAACCCTGAAGATATTTTTAATTAGTTGATAAGAATGGCAAATAATAAACTTCATGAACATTTTATTACAGTGTGTTTGAGTATTAATTGTTGCCAATTCATCAACCCTAAAGCACATTAGTTCTCGAAAGATTTATTTTATCTGTTCTATATTTATGAGTACAATCTCATCTTCAAAATATTAGTAAACAAAAATATCTTTGAATATAAATTTCAGAATTGGTATTCTCCTATCTGAAGCTCGCTTTAAATGCTATCCTAGGAAGTAGGGCTCCATCCTCAGCCCAGTTCTTTTCAACATCTACATTAATGACTTGTACGCAGGACTTGAACAAATATTAAGTTTGCAAATGACAACAAATCGTGAGGAGCTGCCAACTTCTTTGATTCCAGAGAGGCCCCACAGAGAGACCTTGACAAATAAGAGATGGGCAGTCAATGACTTTGTGAAGTTTAGCAAAGGCAACTGCTGGATTCTGCACATGGGATGGGCAACCCTTGATGTATGAACAGTCTTATGAGAGAATAGAAAGCAGCACTGCAGAAAGGGACCTGGGGGTTCTGGTCCATGACAAGCTGAACATGAGTCAGCAGTGCCCTGGCAGCCAGGAGGGCCAAGCGTGTCCTGGGATGCATCAGGCCCAGCATGGCCAGCCGGGCAAGAAAGGGGATTGTCCTGCTCTGCCCTGAGCTGGGGCAGCCTCACCTTGAATATTGTGTGCAGCTTTGGGTGCCACAGTGGGAGAAGGATCTAAAGCTGCTAGAGAGTGTCCTAAGGAGGGCAACAAAGATAGTGAAGGGCCTTGAGAGGAAGCCATGTGAGGAGTGTCTGAGGGCACTTGGTCTCTTCAGCCTGAAGGAAACCAAGGGGAGACCTCATTGCAGTCTGCAGCTTCCTCATGAGGGAAAGAGGAGGGGCAGACACTGATCTCTTCACTCTCATGACCAGTGACAGAACTGACAGGACTAGAGGAAACTGCATGAAGCTGAATCAGAGGAGGTTAAGGTTGGATATCAGGAAAAGGTTCCTCGCCCAGAGGGTGGTTGGGCACTGGAGCAGGCTCCCCAGGGAAATGGACACAACACCAGCCTGACAGAGCTCAAGAATCATTTGATGATCCTTGGGGATGGTGCTGTGCAGAGGGAAAGAGGGGTACAGGGGTTAGGGAAAAACAAAAATTGATGGTGCCTTTGCTACTTTTGGCCTTGGCAGTAACAACACATTCACACATTAATAAACCAGTATTAAACTGCTTAATAAACCAGTATTAAACCAGTATTAAACCAATGGATTTTCTCTCTGAGACAGAACTGTTTTAAACCCCTGACTCACAAGTTCAAATAGGAAAACTGATGATGCAATACAATATATAGCACAACTCAGGCTGACTCAGGCACATGGTGAGACTAGGGGTGTCCTGAGCAGGGCCAGGATTTGGTCTCAATTTTGATGTGCTCCTTCAAATTCAGTATATTCTATGATTCAATGCAATGTTTTGTTCATTAGTAAACAAGTTAAAATTGTACCCACGTGGTTTAACTTGCTCTTGGCCTTATTAATTACTATACTAATAATTCCTTGAGATCTGTATTTCACCTGAGATTCCATTAGTTAACGTATTCTTTCGTATCTGGTTCATTTACCAGTGCTGTAGACTGAGCTTGTGCTCAGTTTGTGATGAAAATCTAGACATTTACACCAGCCTGGAAAGGAAGTCTCAGTGACATTTATGGAAGGAATTAATAATAGGTGTAAGTGCACAGCAGAACTTAAATACTGCCTAGAACAAATTATGAAATATAGTAATTCAAGAAAAATTGTTGAAGGAAGTATTTTCTTTAACTTGAATTATTCAGTGTACAAGGGAAATTTTTATATTGCAGAAAACTTTTATAAAATATAATCCAGTTCACTTTTGGTTATAACCCAGGCCACAATCAGTGGCATTATATCCTTTTGACAGCAAAGCAGAGAACAAGCAGGGACAACAATGTTCTTCAGCTCTTGTTCATGTCATGTCAAGAGGAAAGAGGGAATGTTTGCAGTTTGTTTCATACACACAGGATATAAAAATAGAATTTTCCAGAAAAGAAGTCAGTAGTTTCATTTTTCGGAATTCCTAGTTTTCCAATGGCATATGCTCTTGCACAGCATGTGTGGAGTGCCAAGGTCAGTTACTCTCTATAATAATGAGTTATAGGCACTCTGCTTAGACAGTAAAAAAAAAGCAGACAGTTTTATGCTAATAGGAGTTGCAGATATTATGCAGTTCATAATAGTGCTACAAATTAAAACAAATAAGTGTAAAAGAAAGACCTTTTAAAATAAGCATCCTAAGCTGATCTCTCCTGAATGTACTGGTCCTTTAGCTCTGTTCAGTTACCTCTCTGATGAACTCAATAAACACTGTGACAAAACTGGTCGTTATTTTGGTTTTGCTTTACTGGGAAGCAACATTTCTTAGCCTATTGGCTGTCACAGACTTTTGACAGGATATTTGCTGTCATGTGGGAAAATAATACTTGTCAGCAGTAAATTATAAAGTGTGTGAACTTGCAACCCGGCATGTGAAACATCATTTAACCCCTTTCTACAAAGCTATGAGTGCTCGTCCTGGGAGTGCAGTAAGATTAAAGTAGCAAGGGCAAAGAGAGCAATACTCTAGGGCTGACTGAAAAAAATTTGAAGAATATTTTTTTGAAGGAGAAGAGGTTGACTGCTTTACAGAATGAAGGATGATATTCCAATATGCAGAAAGTTTTAAGGGAAGATCTAAGTTATTGCAAATGGTGATTCTGAAATGTAGGAGAAGCTGAAGGGGTATGATCTACCACTCTAGTGAGGTTAAACCTGGAACACATCATTCACCCCTAATAGTCTACCTCTCAAAATAATCTACATGTAGTGTGCTATAAGTAATCTATGTGGGCTGTGCTGTACTTCTGCTGTTTTGTGATCTCAATGGGGACTGACCCTGTAGCATGTGCTTATCTCTATCTGTAAGTCTTGATGCAACCAGAAATATTTCCTTTGCATATTTTCTTTGGACATAGAGCCAAACCTTACAGAACAATGAGATGGCACTTGGCAAGACACAGACTATACAAAGACTGCACATCTAGAGAGGCAAGGAGTGAGAAGGTCACTCTATATCTGTGAAGGCCTGAAATCTATGCCTGGCAATAGTGAAACGTCAGAAGTCTGGACCATTATAAAATAGGGTGATAATCTCTGACACTCTGTCTAAAATAATTTTTAATTGCAACAGTGGTTGTACTTGGTAGAGAAGAAGTCTAGATTTTCTTACACTGACACTGACATTTCCATGCTTTCTGTGCAAAAGATATTACTCTGATCAAAAATATAAAGATTTTGATAATATTTTAATTTACCTTTTTTTTTTTTTTCCCCCTAAAACTTTCAAATAGGTTGTTGCTTGAACAATCACTTATTTCAAAATGTGAGTCATGGGCCATGGGGCATTACAGTAAAGAAAGAAGATGGAAACCAACTGTCAACATGATTTTATTTGTGCTCCAGGGGATGTTGATGACAGTCTTTAAAGAAACCAACTGATTTTTCTTTTTCTACATGAACATTTACTTACATCTATAGAAAACTCAGCTCTGAAGTATCTTTTTTTCCTTTGTAGTGTTTTCAAACCATTCACACTGTGCACAGAGTCCAGAACAGCTGCTTTGTCACCCCAGCCTAGACTGTGCTGTGTTCTTCCCAGATGGTTTCTCAGTTCAGATTTTATAATGGCAAAGATTTTTGACTTCTAACTAGATCTTTGTAATGCTTCTTAAAGCAGCAGGAAAAGTTAGCAACACAGATATTCACTGTCCTGTTATATGAAGACCATTACCACATTTTTCCATAGGACAACAGTACTTTCACAACAAGGTAATTTTCTTGAAGTTAATTCACCAAGGAACTGGGTTACTGCCTAACAAAGCAACTGTTTTATTGAATAAACATGTTGTTTCCAAAATAACTTTCAGATAGTCACTGAAATAGCTACATTTCAAATATAACTAATCCCTTTTTGATAGCCTTGCTGTTTTAACTGCTTATACAGCTGCTATTAATGCTGCATTTGCCCTTGAAATACCTTTCTAACATAATGCAATTTTTGAATGTTTGTACTCTCATGATCTTCCTTGAGTGAATGGTATTTGCAACCCAGCTCTACACCTCAGTCCTCTTTGTCTTTGAAGGTCATGTGCTTTTCAATTACATCAGTGAAAGAGGCTGGGAGCAGAAAGGTCTGATGGCTTCTTGCCCCTCTTTCCTTTAGCAGTGCAAGTAGAGGCACTGTGAAAGTTATTCTCCCTGTTGTGCTGTCACACAATGAAAATACAAAGAGTAATGAAAAGTTATCAAGTGTTCCTCCTTCTCTAATCTCATTCATATGCCACTATAAGGTTAGGTCACAGTCTCTTCAGTTCTGGAGAACTCCTGACCATATTTTGTCACATCTGAAAGTATTGTTTCATATTAAGCCCACAAATACTGTTCATAGGCTTCTCTATCACTACGTGCCAGTCTAAGCACTTTGTTTCTGTTAGCAGTTTCCCCGGCAAGCTACTAAAAAAAAAAAACAAATTACCAAGAGAATACTTTCTTCTGAGTATTATAACTAGAATACAAAATATCTAGGAACAAATGATAAAAAACACAAGTATCCTTGCACATAGCTGTTTGAACTAAGATATTTCAAAGTCATCAGAATCAGTGCCCAGTAAATGCTCTTTTATGTTTCGATGAAAAATTACTTATAACAATGGGTGGCATTTTAAGACAGCCATAATCCTTCTAGCTTGTGCACAAGTCATTTAATGACTCCCACATATCTTCCTTTCTGCTGACATCATGTAAGTTTAATTACAGCCACATATTAATGTGTTTTTCACTATATTTTCTAAATGTTCTTATAATAAAAATCTGTCACAGATTACAAAAGAGTGAACAGGACTGTCTCAGTCCACTACCTCATCTGCATTACAGTAGATAGATTACATATTAACAAGGTTCTCAAAGGTTGGGAAAGTGATTTTGCATACTAAACAACAATGCCTTGTGTACATTACTATTCCATTCTTATTAGCTATGTCATAAACTAAGTGTAATCTAAGGTAGGTAAAGTTTCTTTAACTTAAAAAACTTACTACTATTGACAAAATAAAAACAAATAGAATCTCCAGTTTAACTGATTCTTTTCCATGAAGGCCATTTTACTGAGTACAGAAGCTCAGACAGGGCTTTTGCTTCAGTACAGTGAAAAGTACAATGAGGTATGAATTCCTCCACCAAAGAGATTAACAATCTCTTGCTGGTTAATAAGGACATTTCTTAGGGAGAAGTAGTATAGTTTATTGGACCAATTGAAATAGCTGGAAAAAAGGAAGGAATTCTTAGTAGATGTCTAAAATATACTCAATTCCAAATAAAGTACATTGGAACAAACACCTTCAATTCCACTTCATTAAGTAAACAGATACTTTCAGAAAATAGGATAGTTAATGGAGGAGAATAGTGGCAAGAGATAATAAAATCCTTGATATTGTAAGAAAGAGTTAGAAACAGGCAGTTATTCATTTTTGAGACCAGAGTATTTTATGGCCTTTTTTTCCTCAAAAAAATCTATTTCCCCATCATTTTATTAAAGATATTATCTCCCTCTGGAAATTTACCTTACTTGTATCCCTAGACTATTACAGGTCCAACAGCACTGCACTTCTGATTGATGGCTTAGTACACAGAAGACATATCTGTCATTTGCTCTTTGGCAGATATTAAAAACCAGCAAAAGCATAGAAATATCCTCCTGAAGGTGGGCACCAGATAAAACCTCATATAAATCAGAGCTCAGAACTTGAGATATTCCCAAGCATTACAACCTCCTGCTGGAATAAACCTACTCTTCTTCAGCTTCAGGGAAAATAAAACATGCCCAGATATTAAGCCAGGAATTATCATCTCAGAACAAAATATTCTAAATAGAAGTTCTGGCATACATTGTATGAATATCTGAAATTTGTCCCTAAGGAATTGAATCAGTAAAGGAATTCATTACCTAAATTGTTGTTGCAATAAAAAAAACAGATACATAAATACAAAACTGAGATCAAAAATACCTTTTCTTATGTTATTTAATTCTGGAAGTCCTTTTTAAATCACTTTATTAGTCAGGGTTTTTATTAAGGATGCAGGGCTTGTATGTTTTAATTTCCCTTCTGCTGGAATTGGAGCTGATTTACCATTTCCAGGTGACTGTTCCAGTCACTACACCATTTTGTTAAATAAAATACCATTATTGCAGACTTTACACCTTCTACCTCTACCTTCATATCTTAACCTTCTAGGTGAAGTTTGCTACCTGAAGTGTCTCAGACAAAGTAATCTCCTACTAATGCTAGAAGAAGACATCTTGGAGACATTCCTATATTTGATATCTGGCTATTCCTTGACCTAACAATTACTAGTTAGTGCTATGAAACCTTTCCCTCTTACTTCGCCCTTACAAATTGCCTTTCATTGGTACAATTTTCTGTTCATCTGAAGACTTAAAGAAGATAATCAGTCTATAAAAAGTACCATGCTCTATTCTTTTAGTACATATTTTAAAAAAGAGCTTCTATAATTCTAAAGTTCAAGGGCTTTTTAAGACTTTAGAGCCATTTATTGCAGACTTGATGCTTTGCTCATTCTAGTCAGCAAGTTTATATTGATTTTGTTACAGCCATAGAATAATATGCTAACTCACTATGTGCATCTCCAGTATTGGTATAGATTTTGAATATGATATTAGCAGCAGAGAAAAAAGAATTATCTACTAATGCAAGACATTTATGTTACATTCCTATTAGGTTCCTATTCCCATTGAACACCATACCAAAAATTTGTTCATGGATTCAGAGGACTTAAATGTAAGTTATGGCCACTCTTATTCATGGCCTTTGGACACCATGCAAACACACAATTAGAAGATACAACTCTATGAAGAATAAAAGGATTTAAGTAAGCACTTCAAGTAACCAAGCAGAAAACAATGCTAAGATATTCCAGGACCAGATGGAATATCACATTACCTTGCTAGATGCAATATTAGAAGCCATAGAACTCTATCCAGTTTACCCCATATTGTGACAAAAGCACATTATTCAATAGGTATCCAGCTTTGGCTTCCTGAGACTCTCCCATCCCTCAATGACTGATTATAAAGGCAATTTACATTTCCCAGAAGCAGGCAAGCAAACAATAACAAGAAGAAAAAAACTCATCAAAGATTCTTGGGGTTTATTTCATCTTAACACACGGATATGCTATGCCTCATTATGAGTATCACCCTCTCTATTTAAACTTTCAAAAGCTTCAGATTCTGCCATGAAGCAGCTGAGTTCTACAGAAACCAGATGACTACTGGAATTCCTTTCAGCTGGTGTTGACTCTGCAGATTATTCCAGACTAGTGATATCTGATACAGTCAATCAGACAAGCTGCTTGAACAATCTGCTCCACTCCATCAGTGCCATATTTTGTCTATTCCACTGTCAGCAGTGAAGAAATTTGTTGCCTTCTCAGTGTAGCCCAAAATGATAATGACTATCATGATTAATTTTAAAAATACCATATTTTGCACAGTTTGAGTGCATATGTTGATCCTCAATATGTAGTAATATGATAGATGTCATCTATATGAAGAGTTTATAAGCTATAAGGTAGTTTTACTTCAGTCATTTTCCATGCACATTCATACAACCAATTTCAAATTGCATACACACATATATGGATATTTCCAAATAAATTCTTTCTCGCATCCCGCCCCTATGGTAGTCAGATATTTTTTAAAAAGTTGGTGAAGGAATAGTAAAGAAATAAAGATTAGAAATTTGATGAGTAATCTAGTTAGTAAGAAACTTTTTGCTCTGAAGGAGTAAGAGCAGCTGAAGCATGATTTTCATGTCCAAAGATAATGTCTCCCAAATACTCTGATTTGTAAAAAAGTGACCATCAAATAACTTATTCGGATAACATAGAAGAGCAGGTAACACTGCATAGTTATGTTCACATTCTTGTATTTATAAAATAATTTTACAGCTTAAGTAATAATATCAGTGACAATGCAGACACCTATCCTTGTGATTTCAAAAATTAGCTTCCTTCCATGCAATCATCACAGAAAAGCCATGTAATGTGAATAGCAGTGCTATAATAAAAATACAGAGACCTTCCCTGTCCAATTGCTAGATAAAAGTTACCACTCTAAGTTGGTTCATAGTTCATATATTGAAAATTAAAATACTAAAATAGAAAGTTTTATGTATTGAAATATAATGTAAGGAATTTACTTACTGAACGCTCTGTCATTCTAGAATTATTAGATCTACCTTTATTAATACTTATTAAACAGAATAGCATTTAAACAAATATTTTAAGTGAGTTACTGCATAGACTAAATTATTTTCTAAAGTCAAGTCTTACAGCTGTTGATACGAGTAAATTCACTTGTCAATTTCATTTTTTATAAATCTGACATCAATCCTATATAATATATTCCAGCATTCTTAGCTGCAGCTTTGCTGATTAGAAATTACTGTCTACTATTTCCATAAATTACACATCATTAACAGTGACAGGCAGGCACAAGGACCTATTCTACTAAAGCAAGGGTCTCACATGGGTCTTGTGCTATAAACCAGTGAGGAACTTTCTTTGTAGGAAGCTGTGTGGCCTTTGATTCCCTTGACATTAAGAATTTAAATAAATTATAATTCATAATTACCACATCCAAATTTTCAGGAGAGGTGCTAAGGTGAGAGTAATTTAAAGATGCACTATGCTATGAATAAAAACAAAAAAACCTTTTGTAATACATGCCTGAAAACATCATTTCACTCATCCAAGAAATACTACCAATAACCTTGGGACCTATAAGGGTAACAGAACCAAATCCTACATTTTACATCAAATAAATAATATTTATTTAATTTTAAATGAAGCAGGCAAAGTTAATAGAGGTGATGATATTTCATAACATGTATTTGTACATATAATGCTACATATTTGTAGTGTTAGATTATTTGTTTGACATAGATTATCATCTATTACACATTATAGATTTATAATCCAAATGATAGAATTACAGCTCATTTTGAGAAAGCATCATAAAAAAATTGATATATACAAAAGATTTCATATATAGTCCTTTCCTTAATATGTAAGGAACCATGAAATGCATGACAGAACTGGGCATAACCACAGTCTAAAATAGTATAAAATAAAATAAAATAAAATAATAAAATATAAAATATAAAATAAAATAAAATAAAATAAAATAAAATAAAATAAAATAAAATAAAATAAAATAAAATAAAATAAAATAAAATAAAATAAAATAAAATAAAATAAAATAAAATAAAATAAAATAAAGTAGTTTGCTCTACTGTCTAAAATTTATCTCTGAAGGGAGAGGCAGCATCCAACTACAGCTCTTTTTCTGGAACATGGAGAGGTGGGTTTCGGTGTTTTCTGTAAAACCCCAGGTTGTCTAAGGTGTGCTCACCCCTACAAATCAAATATGCTAGAGAATTTCTGTGAAAAGCAGTTAGTTTAATGGAACTTGATTACAAGTTATCAAAGCCAAAGTAGTTAGCCAGCTGAAACAGATCTTTGACATACTAAAGACTAATGGATGTAGAAGCTTTAAGTTGCTTAGAAGTTCTGAAACAAATGGAGAAAAGTCATGGCAGTTGCATTCTTGGTTGTAGATGCTTACATGAAGATTGTTAATTTAAGAATTCAATCTTATCTTTGGATTTTGTAGCATTTTGTATTTACTTTCTACTCACTGTTGCAAAGGGGCAAATAATAAACACTTCTATGCCCCATGGACCATTTCATGAGAGTAATTTACTTCTCTTTATCTTAATTGAAACTGAAATAGAATTTCTTTCTATTTCTAATTAATTTTGCAAGAATATTTCTGCAATGATAAAATTAAGAAATTAAGTTCATATTCCTTCCTATGGTACTAAATTTTATCAGTGTGATTTTAGAATTTTATTTCTGGAGTGTATGTAAACAAATTCTCTTTTTTGTCTTCCAGTTTGGAATAAGATCAATAGTTTTTCACAAGAATTTCCTAAATTTCTTCATGTAATAAAGACATACACTTTCTTGCTTTCCAATTTAGAAAAAGAAAATGTAAGAATAATATATGTAAAAAGATGATTTTAAAAATCATTAAAATTTTAATTAAGTGTGGGAACTGAATAGAATAGTGGTTTATGGTACTGAAAAGGAAAAAAATGGATGAAAAATAGTGAACTGGACCATACCTAAAGGTAAATTTTTACATTCAATTGAGAAATATTGAAGAAATTTAGGGAGTTTTACATGGGAAGAAATATAGCTGTTTTCCCTAATAAAACACATTCAATGGCTTTATACCTCAGAGTAAGGTTTAGTTAATATACAAAAATTTGCATTGCCTGTAACATTTTCTCTATGGACTTCAAATTAAATTTTTTTCTGTTTTTTTCTTTGGTGATGTATCTCTAAGATACATAAAACTGTTCTGAAAAATATTTTGTGGTGTTTATATGTTACATGGTCTTTTTGACCTTAGTCTAAAGCATAAACAGAACAGTTTATTTCTGCCCCATCAGCCAGTTTTCTGAATTACAAGCAGCTTTTTATTGAGTTGTGACTCTTGAGGATTCAAGTACATTGTGATAAATGTTGAAAGTTGTTTCTTCTCAGGACATTAATGTGTGTGGCCATTGGTCTCTTTGGACATTACATCTTAATAAAAAGCAATTTACTTAAATTACTTTTCTCACTCCTTTTATTAATATTGCAAAATTGCAAGCAGGAAAAGGGAAAGCTTTTAACTCTGCTTTGCAAGAAGCAGAATTAAATTTGTTCACTTAGCACCTACAGTAATTGATTGACTCACATAAAGCCTTACCAGACTAACTGTAACACTAAGGAAAGCTGACCAATTACAGTGTTTCACATTTTTCAAAGATGTCATCTAAACTTTAAAGGGAGGAGTATGTGATAAAGAATCATTACAATGCCATGGCAAATTAGATACACATTGTTATGCTCTTCTCTAACAAAGAGATATAAGTCTAACATTCACCATTTCCACACTGGTGTTACTTCAGGAAAACAGTCGTTCTTCTCACACAGGTACCAAAATTAATTTTAACATAATTCTCACTTATCAAAAAATCATGAAAGAATTTTGTTCATTTTATCAGTGACTAAGCATCCTTCAAAGAGGTCTGCCTGGATCAATAGTAGTTAAAAGCTAGTCAGAATAGGAGGCTGCTATTTTTCATGTAAACAACTTTAATTTTGTTCTCTTTGAAACAAAACACCCAGTTTTACAGTAAAAACAGCTTTGTATTTGAAGATTTAAACTGATTAAATTTTAACAATTGAAAGTAAGTAACTAAGTGTGAAGCAAAATACCTGAAGGAACACCTCAATGACTGGGGTTTTATTACTCTCAATTCACTATTTATATATACTTTATTTGAGAAATTATTTCCATATCTTGAAAACTTTTAGTCACAAATAGTGTTTCCACCCTGACCACCTACTCTTTGCTCTAGGCAATTGTTCCATGCCAACATGACTGGCACAAACTAGAATAACATTCATGTATTTTACATCCACTAAAACAGTATGTATCTTCTAGAAAAGTTCAGTAGCACTCTAAATTAGAAAAAATAAGTTTCACAATATTTTGTTCCAATATGGCAAGATGATACAGGATTTGGTTTACTACAGATTTTTGTATGTATGGTGTCTGCAAAAGTTAGGATAAAAATTGATCTCCCTTTATTATTCAAAAGTCCGTACAAAAACTTCTTTCGGTCATAAGCTCTGCAGTTGAACGCTCAAAAAACAGCAGTGTGGGTAAGAAAATGTATCTGATCTTGTATAAATACATAGATCAGAATTATTCTGATCAGAAATCTTATGTAACACCAAAAAAATCCCATTTTTTCAGAGTTCAGTCCATAAGGAAATAAAAAAATCAGAAAGTTGTAATCATGGTGAAGGTGGATTTCTGTGAAGACATCACAAGCACATTTCCTTCACTGTGAAGGACTTAATGGTTTCCTATGACACAGTCAAATGCTGGGACATCATTATCCAGCAAATCTCACAGGCAATTTTTCTGACTTGATGTGATGTCTCAGAATACAATTTTGCTTTCAACGCAATGCCACAAAACTGACCTTGATTATACAAACTACTATGAACCAATGTAGGTGTTTACTTGGCTCTGGAGAGTGATAAACTAACAATTAAATTTTAATTATCTGGTGTCATGCTGTGTGTGACTCAAAATAATGCATATAGTGCACTAAATACCTTCTGAACTACTCTTCCTAGATCAAACCTTGACTTGTAATGAAATTCTGATCAATATATGGCACTACAAGTAGACATGTGCAACAGAATATTCATCCATATTCTACTAAAAGAACACTTGAATTTCTTAATAGTTCTTCTCAGCGTGGAATCTTTACAACTAATGGATCTATAAATTTACAGAGCTGAAATAAATGTTATTGAAATAACAGTTTCAACAGCCATGATTAATGGCATGGCCAGGAAATGTAAATCAGAAGAGGAGTATTAGATAAAAAATTAGAGTAATTTTTTTTGTAACAAAGCTAAACTTCAATAATCAGCAATGTAGTTTAATTTCCAATTACCTTGATTATTTACACCTGTCACTGAAGACCCTTTTTACTTTTTTTAGACAGGCAGCAAAGGTACAAACTAACTTTTATATGCTTATACAATATTTAAGACCCTTCAAAAATCTAGTTGTAATTGCACTATGTTATCCTGAGTGGTGAGGCTACACCTCATACAAGGTGAGAGGAAGCATTGTGTAATGCTGATGCAAAGCTAACTGAAATCAATAAATCTGTCCATTAATGATGATGAGCTTGATCTTATTCGGTAATACCAGGCACTTTTTGTAGGTCACCATTTGCACTTTCCTAAAACTTGTACAAGCAAGAATGACATCTTTTCCTATTTGGTTAGGTTGCTTAAAGTCAAAGGAAATGCATATCATTGCTGCTCTGAGGCACCTGGTTCATCATGATACCATGATTAGGGAAGTCGCAACAAAATTGTGTTCAATTTTCATCAAATTTCTTCATTTCCATCAAACACATAATTTTATATATACTTTTAGTAGTAAATAGTTAAGATGGAAGAGTTAGGCAGAACAATTAAGGCAGGCAACCTCTGTGTGGTTACTTGCACAGTTCCAATGATGGACTTCCACTTTGTACTCAGCATATTTCATGTTGACAATTTTGAGAAAGGCCAGCATATCTCTATAGCAAGTATGTAATAGCACTAAAATTATTAAAATTGCTGAAAATAAAAATTTACTCTGTCTGTGAGGAACATCACAATAAATTTCTATTGTTTTTCACCTAAGGTCTCAAAGATATGCATGTGCTTATTCACAATCTTTTCTTTTTCTGCACGCATGTATATATTTCAATTATTAAATTAAATTTCTTTACTTGACATGATCAAAACTCCTATGCAGCTACTCTTTTTTGTCACTGGAGCAATTTAAGAAATTCAGAGCAGTTCAAGATGTTTGCAGCTATGTTGCTGGTCTCAAACTGGATTTTGCCAACTGTCAGCTGCTTGTGGAAAATGTGTGTAATTCTTCTAATTTCTTTTTATGTGAAAAAGAATAGGTTCCTTTAAAGTTGTCATGAATTAAGGAAGGATACTTTATCCATCACAAAAATTGAAAAAGAACATTCTTTTATTAGGAAAAATATACCTTAGCATAGAATGCAAAAACCTCCCCCTAAAATAGGTGGCTTAACCAAATAAAATAAAATGAAAAATACCCATTTGAAGACATCCTTTTTCTGATTTACCATAGTACAACACAGGCATATCCATGATATATGTAGCTGAATGGAAATAAGCATTCTCCAAGTTATGTAGTTCCACTGCGGATTTTGTTTGTTTTCCTCTTCTCCACAGTAAATTACCTTTTTTTCACAGGTATCACCTAAGCAAGACCATGTGGATACCAAATGTACCATTATCTGCTGTCAAGACAAACTGTATTTCATGAACTAAAGATTGATGGATAAGAATTATAATGCACCATAGTAGTCATAAATAAAGTGAGAATTTTCAGTGTTTTAGTTTTATCACCTTCTTATAGTTCTAAATTTTCTCTTAATTTGAAACAAAACCAAAAATAAAGTCACACAGAAATTTTGATTTCTACTTAGCCCTTCTAAATTAACTTTATCCCAGCTGACTGAAATTTTTTTCTTGCAGATGTTTCATTCATAAGAACAGACTCAGATGAACTGCCTTAAAAACAACCATTTTGTTTATGCTAGGTTTTGGAAAAGATTGAACAAATGAGCTTTAAAGTAATGTTTGCCATGCCTTGGGGAATATGTGAGTTTTCTGTTTCAAGTAAAGTATCTGCTTTACATATTTTTCTTTTCTTTTCTTTGTTTTTGTCCGCAAAGCTTCTGGCTTCTGTAATTTCAAAGAATTGTTTGTGAATTCATCCATATGACTGCCTCTCAAATCTGGGGAAGATTTATTTAAACCCTAAACAATACTTTGCTAAATTAAAGGTATGAATTTTGAGAAGGATCTTTTTAAAGCACACTTCCAGGCAGAAATGTTTATTACTTTAGCTGATGGCACTGAAACTCAGAATTACAGATGAGATGAAAACTAACTACAGGTTGGTTTTTGAAGACAAAATACAAAAATAAATTATTTTTATTTGAGGAAAATACAAATAATCTGAAAAGAAGTAGTGCAGTACATAAATACTAGGTGAATATGAAGCATATAAACTTCCTATCCTACTCAGTGTCATTGCTGACAATTATTTTCTCAGCTTGAAACACCTGTAATGCTGACACCTTTAAAACCAATGAAGCCTGCTGTTTTTCCCATTTTTATATATCACTCAGTGTAGTAATCACCTTGTTTTGGAGGGGGAATAAGCTAATATGAAATTAGAGAACTCTCTTAGGAAATTCTTCATTTTGGTATAGTAATAAGATCCTTCATGCTGCTTCACTGAACATATTTGTAATAGAAAGTTAAATATAATATAAAGACCCTTTTTCCCATCTCCTCTAAGTTTTTTTCTTTTTTTCTATGCATTCTGCATTCTTGAAATCTAATGACATGTATTTAAATAAGGAAAGCATTTTTGAAGAATATTTCTTGTACAGAGTATAAATATGACAACATTATTGTCAATTTAATTTAGATTATTAAACATATAAAGTGTAAATGTGACCTGGAAAACATCATGTTTTCTGAAGAAGACTAAGAAATAACAGATATAAAAAGGTCAAGAGGCATCTTGAAGAAAAATGGTGAGCATGATTCCTATTCTTCCTTGGACAAAGATTCCAGGGAAAGGTTCTATTTCCAAAAGCTTATTATGTATTCTGCCTTGCAGCAATGCTGATTAGCCATATAAATTTTCAGCTGGTTAGGCTGGACACCATAGCTCAAGCAGCTGGGTTTCCTGTTTGATGAAGATGGGGCTTGCAGGTAAGATACTTGGTTTATAAGTATTCTGTCTCCTACCTTTAAGGCAAGTGCTCTATGGACAAGTGATGCTCTCAGTCCTGAGTATAGTTCAGAAAGAGCACAAAGGAATCCAGGGTCAGGCAAATTGAAGACACTTTCTGCTTATAACTTTCTCCAGGAGTCACTACAATTGGCATCTTGCTCAGAGCTTTAATCCTTTACTTTCTAAGCATTTAACATTCCCTTAGCACTGCATTGTCAATGATTTCAGAGGTTATAGATTCTTTTTCATTTGGCCTTTATTGATTGGCACTGAAACACTTAGCTTTTGATTGCAACATGAATTACAATGCTTAATTTATCCTAAGTATGGTCTTGTGAGCTAAGCAGGGAAATGTTTCTTTCTCTTTTACAGACAGGAGCTGAATTGGAGTACATATGAAGTCCACCTCTTCAAACATACTTGGGGGAATTAATCCACCATGAATGTACTGAATTTCAGCAGAGGCTGTCATATCTTGAACCATAGGCCTCTTGGTCTCATGCAGCACTGAAAGTTTTGCTAGTTGATCAGAACTCACTAAATTGCAAGCCACATGGAATGGTACTGCAGTCTGCTAGGGTGTCCCTGCATGGCAATTGACAAAGAAATAGTGAAAGTTTCTTCTCCAAATCATGCAGAGCTTGGCTTTGGATCCCATATATCATAGCCATTATAGCTGTTCAGGGAATAGCATCTGTTATTCTCTGCTCTGGCTTCACACATGGTAGAGACAAGTGCAGATTCAGAAAACCAGGATGGCACACAGATGGAGGCTTCTGACTAGCCATGAGCAGATGACTTCCTCTCTCCAGTCACTCTCTTAAATCTCCCAGATGCTTTTCTTTTAAAGGAATACTTAGCTAACTGACAGTTTTCTATCACCCTGAAGGCTATGATTCCCTTCAGTGGAAGGGAAGGTTCCACATACTGTGTAGAACCCAGGCATTCAACTCAGAATGGAGAATTTCAGTAGACCATTTTCCTTTCCCTTCTGCCATATCTCTTCCTTCATTTCTCAGCCATAGAAACAGTGACAAAAGATTCCTGGCTCTGAACCTTTTCTTCTGCAGATACAAAGACAAAGATAATCTTTATTTTTTACCCCACAAAATTCAGAAAGAGGAGGCAAAGGGAAGAAATGGCCTTGCTCATCTCTATCTTCTTCAAAATTTTTTAATATTTGAGTTAGCACATGCCTTTTCAGAGATATTTGACTTTCTGTGCATATTTATAAAGATATCTAATAGCCAAAATGAGTGCAAAAATATGTAATAAATAAATATTTCTTATTCCGATCCAAAGGTCTTGTTCCAACCATGGCATTCTTGCTAATTTTAGAATCATATAGTCTATGTAAAATAAACACTTATAATATGGGTTAGGAGGCTATGTAAAGTCTAGTTAGTTCTTCATATTTTTAATGTCAGTGTTTCCAGATAAGTCT